>NW_026623699.1:0-17850 GCF_030028575.1 Malurus melanocephalus
TGGGACGTAAAGTCCTGAACATATATATATATATGTATGTGTGTGTGTGTGTGTGTGTATATATATATATACATATGCGTATATATATGTGTGTGTGTATATATATGTATATATGTACTATATATATGTGACTAAGAGCTTGCACTATTAGATAAAATGTCTGGAAGCACCACCAGTCACCAGTTATCCAAGCTGCCAAGACCGTGGCTCTTGTCACTCTCCAGAACCACCTTCAGTTAAATGCGTTTGGACAGTTTAAGACAATGTATTTTTGACATGGGCAGGGGTGGGGAAATAACTCTGCAAACAACAGGTGATTACTTTTCTTGGAAAAGCTCCAGCACCTTTACAATCTGAAGTTAAGGCATCACATCTGCTAAAGAGTACCCTTTATGCCAGGTGTGAACTTTGCATTTTCTCATTAATATGTGTCCAAATTTGATTAAGTTGTCACCATTTGCTCCTGCTCATTAAATGTTAATCACAGCTTAGACTTCCATAAATCTCTGCAGTTTCCATATACACTAAGCAGTGCAGCTGACTTGCCTCTTTCCCCTCCTAAACCCCTAGAAACTGATGGGAAATGGGAGGTGGGCTGCCTTTCCTGCATCTTTACAGATTCCCAGATGCTTTTTTTCTGCAGTGTGCATAGAGAAGATATCTTATTTGAAAACAGAATAAAGAAACTCACTTGGCTATTGGGAAAAGGAAGAAAAGAAGGTTAGACAGAATTGTTTCAGAGGCAGAAAATCTATGACTGGGATTTGAAAAAGAGAGGAGGGAGAGGAACCAGGCACCAGCAATCAAAAACTATGAGCTGAGAGGAAGGAAAAAGACAATGGATCTTAAGAGGAATTGCAGTGTGAAGAGTAGGACTTAATGCTGGAAGGGAACTGCAAATATCTGAGGGTATTGAAACCCAGGGCAAGATTCAGTGGCAAGTAATGACGCCTCATTTAGCTGTCTATGTGAATGGAACAGATTACACAGGGAACAGATTTTTACGCCCTCACTATAGCCAGCCCAGCAGATCTGTGCCCTTCTGCCACAGCAGCTGGGATCACACACCAGGCATTCATACAGCTTTCAATGCCTGCGAGAGGGACAGCTGAACTTACCCGTGGGTGTGACGGTCTTGTATCAGCTTGTTAAATTCCTCTAGAGAACTGCAAGATGTAGCTTCTTCTAACTGCAGAAACTGACCCTGGATGCTCTTTCCAGTCCAGCATGCCTCAATTGTTGAGCCGAAGTGTTAAAAAATAAATTTAGACGTCAATAACTCACCATTACCTACATAAAGCTGCATATAGTAAATACATTTTCCCTCTGTCTTGATCAGTATATTGTCTTTACATCTGACCTATAGCACTTCAATACAGTCTTGTGGTATGTCATAAAAATGGGATAGGTGTTTGTGGTGTGTCATAACACTAAAAGGACAAAGAGGAGAAAATCAACTTTTACAGATTCCTGTTGCGTAGATAGTGAAAATTTCTGTCCCACGAGTACAAAACTAACGAAAGTATTTAATAACAGCAACTAGCAATTTAGGCTCTAACATGTGCTGTGTTTATGTAAGCACATATATTCTCCAGACATTTTAAAGAGTATCTAATTTTCTTAATGATTCCTCTAGATTAGCATGTACAAACCCCTGGCTATCAATGAAATCAAGCATGATACAACTATTGTTTGGTTTGGATACTAACTTGTATCTAAATGGAATTTAATTTTTCTTCATTACTTTATCGCAGGTTTTTTGTATCTTTTTTAATAAGAAAAAGCAGAGACCGATCTAATGTGCACATCCATATAGATTGTAGTTAAAACGTTATCAGAGCTGTGCCTAAATTACCAACATAATTTGGAGCCTGTCAGGTGGGTTTCTTGTTGTTTACTGATTGAAGAGGTAACTCCACATCTGAGATATTTCTTAAACAAGGAATTTGTTTGAGACACGCTCAATTTAAGTGCCAAGCTCTCAGAAGGCATCATTGTCTGAATTCCCTGAGTTTTCTAACGCTTACTGTTGCTACGGAAACAAAGGATGATTTCATTACCCAGGATGTGAGCTGGATGTGTTTGGGATTGAACCCTCACACAGCACTTGGRGTGTTTTAGGAAAAGACAGYGTTTCCTGACAATTTTCTAGGGGAAGAATGTTGAATTACTTTTTTTACATGTCAGTGTTCGTATACTACCTGTGCTGGTCATGACAGAAGGAATGATGAGAGGGTACTGAACAGGGAGATACTTTGATACCTACTTTCACATACAGGTTTTTCTTGGTCCTTTTGGGGTTTTCTTGATTGTTCATTTCTACACAGGCAGCTTAGAAATGCTTTCAAGTCTAAATCTCAAGAAATGCAATGAAAGGAGTAGATGCAATCAGTACAAGAAGGCTGGGCTTGTCATGGGTATGTATTAGAATGTTTCTGTTCTGTCTTGTGCTGGCTATGTCAGCTGGAGTCCCCAGGACACATATAGGGGGTCCTTGGCCAAGGCATTGAGGTGAGAGGTAGAAGAAAATGCAGAAAGACCATGTGTGGAATAAGCCAGGAAATAAACCAGGAGCTGCCAGAGAAGTTCCACAGCTCGTTCTTTGTGCAAATCTCTCCTTGCTGAGTTCATCTCAAGTTTTTCAGCTCTTCAGTTAGAAATACAGCTGCTTTGCAACCACATCCTCTCTGCCCTTGAGATCCTAATGGTGCCCATCATACCCTCTTCAGTCATCTCATCCCCAAGCAGAACAATCTGCATGTGTTCATTTTTCTTACACAGAAAGACAGTCATCCCTTGATCATTCCCTGTTCATGTTTTCATTGAATAGAGCAACATGAATTACAAGAAAGAAGATATGGATTCACAGAGACTTTCATAGTGGCTTTGTTTTGTTCTCCATTCCTTTTCTAATGCCATTGACACCTGATTTATACCAAAACTATTTGTGGAAATAATGATTGAATAATACCCACCATAACTGTGAGATTTTCTTTGTGAGAGTTTATAGTCAAGTAAAAACCCATCCCTTTAATTGTAAAGTTGGGTTTAAAATACTCTAAACACATTTGCTGAATTTCACCTGCCCACTTTTGTAACTCTACAAGGTCCTTCTACAGTTTTTTAACTACTCTGAAAGCTTAACACCAGCAAATGCTTTAATTTTCCTTTTCATCCTCTTCTCAAGGTCATTTAGGGAGTTACTGACCAGCACAGGCTGGAGCAGAGAACCCTGTGGTGCTTCATTTAGAATCCCTCTCACTGTGAAACTTGCTCATTTCAACCATATTCCCTCTCTTTAGCCAGCTCTTCATTTATTTGATGGTGTTTCTTCTTACCCAACAGCAATTTTGTTTACTTGAGCAAACAAACAGTTACTGGGGAAAAACTTGTTAGTTAATTATTAAATAATTTTCCACGCATCTCTGTCTGCATGTTGCCAACATTTTTTATTTCAGAAGCATTCATCTGTCTCTCACTGCCTTGTTAGTGCTTTTTCAGTTCTCACTTTCAAATGCCTTATATTCATAGGTCTTAGAATGATCCTCATAAATCTTTGGAGTTGTTGGGAGCCAGACAGATTTCTCTCTTCATCAAGCTATTAATAGCAGCGAATGACATGCACTGTCCATCTTGCAGATATTTATGCCTATTAACTGCTAGAATCACTTGGTCTTTTCATCAGTATCAAAACATGTAATTGGATTTACTTTCATTGAAGTCTCAAAAACGCTGTTGGTTTCTCAGTTCCAAATTCACTGCCCCTCTTACAATATTTGATGCAGATTGCTTCCATTTGCTATGTTCCAAAGATTAATATCCGGTGATGTTACCACTGAGAGTGACCCATTTCCTACAACCACTTCCAGATGTAAGGACTTTTAACTGCCTGTTTCTGATTTAATTTAACTAAGATGAGATTTCACACGTACATGCCATTTTCATATTTTTCTTTTTAAAAACTCAGATGCATAGCTAGACCACCCGAACTGGTTTAATATGGATTTCAATTATCTCTAAGACAGAGCAGCTGAATCTGGGATGAGAGGGATGAGGAGGAGGTTGCTGCTGCCCTGGGGAACCATGGGACATGCTCGTGGGGAGAAAGACCCAAGARAGAAATCTTTTCAAGAAMAGAARAAGAAGGAAGAGCAGAGGTCTGAACCTGTGTCACATGCAAAAATAGTTGGGACTAAAGAACCAAGGCACCATTCCTGAATCTACAATTTGGATATAGATACCCTGTTTCCAGGAACTGGAACAGTGTTTTACCTTGTGGCTGTGATCTGTACTGTAATGTTTGGCTTTGAGAGCAGAAAGAAGTCCATGTCTGCCCTGTTTAGGACTCCAGGTGTTGCCTGTCTCAGTGATGACGGAATGAGAAAATGCCTTAATTTGGGCAGTTTTCTGTAATTCAGAAAATCCCTGAATTGACTTTAAAAAAACAAACTGGAAACAGTGACTTGCCCTGCAAAGAGGCAGGATGGGGGATGGGGAAGAGGATGGGGGAAAGTTTATTTTATAAACTTTTTTTATTTCTATTCAACATGATTTAGGACTATGAATTTTCTCTGCAGAAAAAATTGAGAATACAAGTTTATACTCCAATGAAACCAGATTTCCTCAAGTTTAAAATCTTTGTATTCTCATTCAGAAAGCTTATTTTGCAAGTACATGCTTCAAAGCTCTGGCTAGCTTGCACTCCTGCTGCAAGAAGCTGTGCATCCGTTCAAACATCTGAGTTTCTCTCTTTACAGCATTGCTTTCTGCATAATCAGCTTAGTCTGTGTTTGCAGCTTCTTTTTCAATGAGAGCATTTCAAGCTCTCATTTTCTTAGTCTAGATTTTAATTAATTGAGCTCTGAGTATTTTTACACCATTATGGGATATGCAGTTTTTTTGCTGCTGATGCAGATATGCACTGTTCTGCACCATACTTATTTTGATATGAATATGAATTGCACAGCAGTTGACCTTGAGGTCTGCTTAGTCTGTGCTGACTGCCAGACCTGTATTTTGTCCTCTGCATAAATAGCAAATCGCATCACTTCTTATTGGGCTCTTTGTACAAAAATATGCTTTCCCTGGGGACCCATTTGCATTGATTCCAATAGCCATGATATTTTTCACCTTTCTGTGCTGCTTACATGCCCTTTTCTCTCCTCATGGGTTGTGCAGTGACCTCCAGTGCCTTCCAGCTTGCTCCCTATACGTTATCTTCATGCCTTCTGCCTTCTGTGAATGGAATTGCTTGAAAATGTGGCAGCTCTGAAACCTTTTTTGCATAAATCCCGTTTCCCAGAGCTGCTGATTGAGCAGATTTCACTTGTTGCAGGGACCAATTTGGAGATGTGTGATTTAGAGACATGGAATGAGAGTGAAAGTAGAGTGCTAACGGATCTATGCTGGTCTTAGGCGTCATCTGTGCCCTCCTGAAATTCAAATGCTCTTGCAGCCCATAGGTGACACCAAAGGAGAATGACAGCCTTTCCAAAGTGACCCTTGGAGCTGCTCCAGTGAGTGCCAATACCTCATGTAGGATGCATGTGCAGGATGGTCCTTGGGGGTGCTGAGTGTTCTGCAGGGAGGCCAAAGCGGACACACGGCACCACACAGTGTGTGTTACTGATGGAGAGGGATGGTGACTCTCATCCGTCCACCTGACAACAAAAGTGTAGTGTGAAACTCCCCAGACCACCAACACTAGAAACAAAAGGAGACACAGAGGCAACTATCAGCTGTAAGGGGAAAAGAGGAGCAATCCACAGCATCCCAGCTGGAGCTGAGCACATCCATTTCTCTGCTGGCTCACAGTTACCTGGCCAGACATGCTGCTGTCCCGTAGGTGCCAGGCTGTTTACTGCTGTTCCTTTGGCAAGCTCAAGGCTCAAACAGACGGATGTTTATGACCTAGAGCACACTGTTGCAGCAAAGCTGGTCCCTTGAAAGGCTGTGTCAGGACACTGACAAGTGCAATGCATGAAGGGAGCAGCAGCTGAAGGGATACTATGGCCAAATAGGAAGAAGCTGCAGCCCAAACTGTTTTATCTCTCCTGTGGTTTGCAGGGGCTGCTTTCTATGATAGCAGCTGATAAATTCTTCTGTGCCTGTCCAACATAAATCCCTTCTGAGCTGAGCTGAGTTTTGACAAATTTGTGATCAGAAATGAGATTAGCTTGCTGTAGCAGTGTGTATCTGTCGTAGTGCTTTTGCTTTGCTTTGGATGGAATTACGTGACCCTGAAGCAAAGTTTTGTGGATAAAATTCAAGGCTCTGCTGAAACATTGTAGATTCATGTTTATTCATTTAAAATTTGTCTTCTCAAAAACAATTTTCTTCCTAAATTGTTAATGTATCCTGATAGCTGTTGGGAATTTAATGCTGTCATTTTCCTTGGCTTACTGTGAGGGTTGTGTATCACCTATAATTTATACAATATGGTCCTTAAAAGGTCTAAGTGCTGTTTCATTATTACAGGGAGCTTGGAGAAACAACACAGCTGAGAAAATTAGCTGTAAATAGAGTGTAGAAATTTATGCATCTCAAGGATTTTGTGATCTCCTTTTGATGTGATTCATTAATAGTACTGCATGTTTAATTATACCACCAGATCTGCCTGTCAATCCTGAACTGTGATATCAGAGAAAAGTTGCAGTGCTCAGGGCCTAGTGTTTCTGGAAAAGTAAATGAATCCCACCCTGCATGGGCCAAGCCTGCTCAAAGAGTCCACTGTCATTGCAGATTTGCTGGTGAAATGCAGGATGGAAAGCGTTTGTCACTTGCAGTGACTGTAGTTCAAAGATCCTCCAGAGCACTTTAGCTTATTCCAGGCACTCCTTTTTCCAAAGAGGGCAATACTGTTCCAATTAAACCCCATTTGTACTAGCAGCTGCACCTGGAGGGATTTTGGTGCTCTGTCTCCAGGAAGATGGTATGATGTATGTTTATAACTCATACCAGTAAAAGACGCAATAAATGCAACCAGGATTTTTTGCCAGCAATGATAGCACCTAAAAATGTGGAAGATCACTTTAGAAAAACAGGGTAATATGGGTCATTTGATAAAYAGCAAAAAGAAAAGTCAAAGTTAAGCAGAATTCATGAGAACTCAAACAAACAAAAAAAGAAAAAAGGAAAAAATTGAAAAGATATTTTTAAAGATTTGGTGGCTAAATAACCATACAAAGAAAATGTTTTCCCTATCATCTGACCAATTTAATAGTATTTTACTCTCTTAGTTCCAAGAAAAATGTCATCTGCTGTCGTTGCTTTGAGCTACTGGATGTTTCAGAAGGATAAGGCCACATTTCTAGAGAGGCTTTTTACTAGAGTACTCRTAGACTCATAGCATCATAGAATATGTTAAGTTGGAAGGATCCCATCAGGATCATCGAGTCCAACTCCCGGCTCTGCATGGACACCCTAAGAATCACACCAGGTGCCTGAGAATCCAAATGGATCTCTGTCAGGCTTAGTGCTGTGACCACTTCACTAGGGAGCCCATTCCAGGGGCCAACCATCCTCTGGGTGAAAAGCCTGATATCAAACCTAAACCTCCCCTAATTCAGTGTCAGGTCATTTCCTCATGTCCTGTCACTGGTCATGATGTTGAAGAGATCAATGTCTGCCCCTCCTCCTCCCTTCATGAGGAAGTTGTAACTGCAGTGAGGTCTCCTCTCAGTCTCCTCTTCTCCAGGCTGAACAGACCCAGTGACCTCAGCCACTCCTCACAGCTTTCCTTCCAGACCTTTCACCATCCTGAGAGTAGGTTTAGATTAGCTATTAGAAAAAAGTTCTTTGCTGTGAGGGTGGTGAGGCAGTGGAGCAACCTGGTCTAGTGGAAGATGTCCCTTYCCATGACAGAGGGTTGGACTAGATGGTCTCTAAGGTCTCTTCCAACCCAAACCATTCTATGGTTGCTAAAAAACAGCTCTTCTYAGAGCAGGATGTTTCCATGTAGCTCATAGCAAAAGTAAAATATGCAGAAGTTCCAAAMAAATTCAACAATTAAAATTGAAAAMCAATAAAACTATCCTAACAGCACATCATTTCATAGGGAAAAGHTGATACTTAACATATCACTATAACATTAACTCAACGAGACACAAAACAAGAAAAAACTCACTTTGCTTTGGAGTCAGCAACACTGAATCATTGATGTTTTCAGCTTGAGGCAAGTAGGAGAACTGAGATGAAAGCCACAGTATTCAAAGTGGACTAATCAGGAGAACAAGAAGGAGCATGTCAGTAGGACAAGCTGTGGGCATGTCAAGGCTTGGGACACTCCATTGTGCAATTCACATGGGCAACTTCTGCAATATTGTAATTATATTGCAACAGACAACACAGAGGTGCTGAACTGRGTCTTGTAGCCTGGGTCAAAGTTAGAAGAAAGCTGTGTTCCAGTCACACAATCAGCTCTTGCTGCTCCCTGAGGAGTCTCCAGTTTCCTTAGGATGCTCAGTAGCTCCTCAGAGTGATTCTGCACAGTGAAGGAGACTGTCGTGACAAGGTCTTCTAGTCACAGAGCACCCTGAATGTGTACACTGAGCTTCTGAAGGGTCCCTACAGTTTAAAGTTCTTTGTAAAGTAATTTTTTTCTTTAAGTGCCTAGACCTTCTCCACTCCACTCCTCTCCACTGTTTTGAAGAAAGGAATTGTGGAAGGATGGAGTGCTGTGCTGAGAGTACCAGATAAATCACTAACTAACTCCATATAACCTAGATAAATGGATGAGACTTCAGTCTGTAATGATAATGATGAGACTTCAGTCTGCGATCTGTTGCATGTTGTATTCAACCTTCATGAGCCTGGTGTGCAAGTGATGCAGAAAAAAACCCCAAACCCCAAGAAATTTGTGTTAGAAATTCTAGCTRTACCACCAGAATTCATGATACTTTCTCTGCAGCTTTCACCCATTCCTGGCAACGTGGCTATCTAAGCAGTGTGCTGGAGATCACAGACTGGGATCTGTGCTATAAACCCTGATTTTTAAGCACTGGCAAGGAAACAAGTTGTGGCTAGTTWATGTACAGAAAGGACTAATTAGTTYAATGAGYAACTGAGGCATTGCCTTCAGAAAAGTCAATCTATTCCAATTAATCAAAAATCAGCAAAACATCTGAAATATAAAATGACCAGGCAAGAAATTAATTTGCTTGGAAGCATGGAAAAATTTGTATCTGTGCGATGTATTCAAATATAAGCTCAAGGATTTGCAACATACATAATTCACTGTTGTAGCAGAGAGGTGCATCTTAAATGGCCTCTCAGTATCAATAAAACATACTGGAAATAAYAGATGAATTTTCCTAGATGAGGCTAGTATACAATTTAATCAACTTTCTTTCTGAAATCTATGTTTTTAAACCAAGGACCTGAACCAACCCCCTATATTTATGGGAAGACTCATACAGACTTCAGTGGGCTTTGGATCAGGCTTCYTACAAATATCATGGGAGTTTTTAAATGCCCTGAAGGGTTTTAAAATACATAAACTTTGGGTTTTTTTCAGTGAAGTAATTATCTGCCTCAGTTTTTCAAAATTTATGGAAGTACACAATAAAGCTTTGGAGTAATATGCAAAAAGCTCATGTAAAGATCTACTTGTTTCAGTCTAAAATAATTAGTAAGGTTAATAATTAGTAAGGAGTGCAAAATCAGTGTGTTTTCTTTATCTCTTGCCAACAACTATATAGTGCCTGCACAGAGATTTTCTTTCTTCTGCATTAATGGCCAGAGAACTTTACCAGTTTGTTCATAGTCAAAATTATCTGAACCCTGTTGTGCCTTGAAGTGAAATGAAATAACATGTCAAGAGTTTCAAATTGCCAGCTGATGTGAAGCTGCAGTTGGAACATAAAGAAATTCTGTGATTAGAAAACATCCCCCTCTCTCGCTTTATTTATCTTTTTAAARTTTTATTTTAATTTAAAGAAATCACATCAATCACGAGGAACAGAAAATTCTTTCAATGGGCGTTTTGTCATCTGATAGTGAATTACTGTAACAGCTGCTTTTCAGGATGCCATTTACTATGCTCTGCTGTGAACTGATACACCACTCACAATTGCTTCTATCTTATACTCTCGCTTCATAAAGAGCAGGAACCTGCTAGTGCTAAACATCCTGATCTCACATTGTTATTAAAATTAYACCTGGAATAGATCTGGCCCTTTATGTTTTGAGTCTTTGTGTTGTCATGGACATATTTCTCCCTAAAGACAAGCACAACTGACTTATCAAAAGAAATTTGTTTCAGGGAGAAGCACCATTTCGCAACTGAAGATGATATAGGCCAAAATGTGTCTCCTCATATAGGAGATATAGCAAATCTTCCCTGTAATTTATTTTCTCAGGTTCCAGCAAGGGCAGTTTTGCCCTGCTTGGAAAGCAGCCTTTTTATGTGAGCAGAATACAGATCATCTCTTTGCTCTTCACTTTATTTTCCACATATTTTTCAGTGCTTCCCATGGTCAATGGAATGACTAAAATTGCTGTAAATTCCCCCCTAACTTTTATATACATCCAAGAATTTGTGTTATAAAACTTAGCAATAAMCTTTTGTAACAAAATTCTGCCATAGAACAGTCAAGGAAATTAATTGAGTGGGAGAGCCATGACTCCTTTCTGCTCACTTTGAGCTGCTCAGGTCTTACAAATCTTCTCCAAATACTTAACACTAGCTCATGAGGAAGGGGTTTCTGTTTCATTTTTATAAGCCCCCAAATAGCCCTGTGCACTGATTTTCTAGGAAAAATCACAGTGTTTTTTCTGCAGCACTCACTGAAATTACATAGATCTGACTGAGGTCCTCATTGGACTCCTTCACTGTCTATGCTCCAGCTGTTACYGCAAAACTTTCCTTGCACACCTTAAGCCTCTGCAAGGTAAACTCTTCTTCAACTCTTCAACAAATGTGTTGTTCAAAATACCATTCTCAAAGTACTAGCTTTTTGTAGGCAAATGAAAGTTATGGTTGTAGGAGGTATTTGGTATTAGAAAAAGTCTGTAAAAGAACTTAGGAAAATACRTTGGATATACTGACTATTATTCCCTGTGTGCCTGTAAACACAAAAAAAGAAAGCTATTGTACATTATTTGAGACAGTTTTTGGTATAGAATTTTACTWCAAAGTAAGAGTAACAAAGGGAGAGAAAGTGCAATTTGCTCCTGATTTCAGCTAGTTCTGTATRATCCATGTTTTCTGGATGCATGCACCTGCACTTTGCCATCCTTAGCAGTGGGAATGCACATTTCATATGTACAGATCATGGAAAGGTGATCACACTGCCAAGTTCAAGATATTATTTACCAGTATTTGCCAGTAGTATATACCAGTATTATATATATATATATATATATATATATATATATATAAACTTTATATCACTTTGTCTATTTCCCCCCATCCTTTATACACCTTGAGATTTTTATCTCCTTATATATCTCTACTTTAGCTTTATTTGCTGGAACGATCTGCCAAGGTCTGGGGCAGTGGAATTGAATTTGGAGTTGCTTTGGAACCATTTTACTTGTTGAAGTTTATTACCGTGTCTAAATTTAGAAAGGAATGTCCCTATGATGCATCTTCTGAGGGTGCTGTGACAGAAGACATAGAGTAACCCACAAAAGGTGTATGTTTGAGAGTACAGAGGTGTAAGAATTAGATGTTGAGAAATCAGTGCTTTGAAAATTCACACTTCACGTTTTTTTCTCAGGTGCAAACATAATTTCAGATTTTGGATGTGAACACTTCTGTCTTTAAAAGCAGAATATTCCCTTAACTCTTGAAGAAAACTTCGCATATTTATGGAAGCTCTTGGAAATGTTTAGGGAGCTGAAAACTCTGTTTCCCACAGGAGATACAGGTCAATCACTAATGAGAGTCCGTTCATGCTTGTAGTGGCTGGTGATCTAAACAGCACAGAAAATGAGTGCTGCTTGGGTGGAAATGACAACAGCAATTCTAAAGTATTCCTGTGTCCAAACTTTTTATGGAAGCATAAACATTTTGTGCAATACGGCTAAAAAAAAAAAGTCCCTAAACTCAGTTTGGGTTGGTAGTCTGAAGAATGCAAAATTAATTCCTTTCCATGACAAATATGACCATGGGAWTTCTGGGGTGGTCTTGACCAGAGTGCCCATGAGATGATACAGTTCAGGTTCAGAGGGGACAGAGCAAAGAAAATAGGAAGGTCACGGCCCTGGATATCAGAAGAGCAGACCATGGCCTAATCACAAATCTGCCAGTAGAAATCCAATGGGATACAGACCCAGAAAGAACAGAGGTTTAGGAAAGCTGTTTGCTTTTCAAGGATCACCTCCTTTAAGCTGAAGCCAAAGGTTTGCACAGAYGAACAGGCAGCTCCTGAGAAAATTCAGACATAAAAAGGAAGCATACAAGAGGTGGAACCAGGGAGAGAAAATCCAGAATGAATGTATCATGAAGGGGTGGGCTTAGAAAAACCAAAGTCCACCTGGAGTTGAATCTGCTGAGAGATGTAAAGGGCATCAAGGAAGACTTCTACATGTACTTAGCAAAAATAAGACAATGGAAAATGTGGGACAGCTGCTTAATACTGCAGGGAATCTGGTGATAAAGAACATGGAAAGTATGAAGTACCAAGTGCCTTCTTCACCTAGATTTTTACTGACAAGTCTGACCTTCAAGTGTTCCAAGTCCCTCAGACATGGGAGAAAATCTGAAGCAGAGTTCAGCTGTCATTAATTTATGCCATATTGTATCTAATTCTCCATTTACATTACATGTGGTTGGTTCAGCTTGTAAACTCCTTTAGGCAGGGAAGTATGTTCATTAATTTGGCTTCAAAAAGATGTTACGTGTTTTATGCTGAACAATGTCTCTGGAGAGATTCTTAAAATGACAGCCACATTAAATGCCTTTGCACTTTGTGAAATTATACTCCCTGTTAACAGTCCCTGCTTGATCATTAATTTAGGCGTTTTTTTCCTGGTTTATCTTCACWTGTGCAGATAACCAAGCTGCAAATTCCCAGTAGATTTTAGAGGCCAGGCTTGGTTACTGAGTGCAGTAATCCACAAACACTGTGCCATGCAGCTCAGTCTGCTCCACCAACTCCTTCTGACTCCAGGAAATCTTGACAGCCAACAGGACATCCCGAAAGACGAAGGCATGGGAGTCAGGATCTTTCTCACTACTTCCAAGAAAAAGGATTAAAAATGTAGTTTTCTTCCCCCCATGGGTAAGTGAATAAATTAGGTTGTTTTTTCTTCCTTTTGCTGGCCCGTGGTTTTAGGTGTGTGTATCTAATTAAGTAGGATCCATACTGAAATAAAATTGCCATGGCAGTAATCTTTTAATTCTGAGAAAAAAGAAAACCTCCAAGGCAAAAAGTATTGGCAATTAAKAAAATAACTTTAACATTTGCAGATTATTCTGACCCAGGAGTGAGAGACAATCACCTCAAAGTGGTTTCCCTCTGCCCCATGGCTCCCTACTGCCTTTGAAGCCTTTTTGTTTCACAAGCCTCTCATACTGTAGTGTTGCTTTTCATTGCCCTCTGTGTTTCCTTGGTTTCTGGTTTTCATTTTTTTTTGTGCTTGCTCACTTTTCTTGGAAATAACTCTTTTCTRTCTGTTTTTGGCACTTTTGCCATGTGCTTCTGCCTCCCTCCTCCTGCCCCCCTCCTCCCCTTCTCCTTTTATCCCTCCTATGTCTCTTCCCACTGACGTTGTTGATTTTCTCCCCAATGCCTCATACTTCTCCCCTTTTATTGGGTCCCAGTGGCAGGATTGCTGCTGAGGAACTCAAGCTTTCCTCTGACAGAAACCTGTTCATCCCAGGAATGTAACCGAGGGCTTAGGAATTCCAAGAAGTGGCCCAGAAGACTGAGTTCATTTTCAGCCTCCAAGCTGTCTTGCATAGATGGGATATTCACCTACATGAAGCAGCATGATCTGCCATGGGCTCTCAGCTTGCTGCTGAGCACTCTTGTCACGTATGTYTTGGGTTTGGATCCAGAAAACAGGGAATAAAAGTAGTTGATGAAAGAACTGAGAAAGGCAAAATTTTGACCCAAGAGATCTGGCCTTGCAAAGAGCCGTGCAGAAAACCACAAATATTAAGYTGTGTTTGGGCACACTGGCCTAAGCATAATAAATTCTGCACAGGTTTATGAAGAATGGAATCTTGTTGAAATAATTTTAAGTCAAGCGCTCCCTGACATATAAGTATAGATAATATTAAATATCAACATATAAAAAAAATTACAACTTCTTATGTAAGTGATTAAAAGCTGTTGATTTCAGTAAAGTAGGAAAACAGATTGGAAAGCATCAAGAAAGGAAAGAACAAAGTTCTTTCCCTGAGTAAATTGCCCTATTGTGAGGAGGTGATATTGTGGCGCTAACTCCAGAAGTCTTGTTCTCAGAGCACAGTGGGRTTTAGAGATCCCTGCTGCTAGTGGAAGATAGAAAGAAAAATCCGTATTTCGCCAAGGGAAGCTCTTGGCAAAGTTCAGCATAGCTGTAGATACATATTTGTTAAAGGTGGGAACACATTTTATTTGAATTCTATTTTTTGCTACAAGTGCTGGGTTCAGTCCAGAGCAATGCTGTCTCTTGCCGGTGAGGTAGCAATGTTGACTCAGAGCAGAAACTGGCCCCAAGTGTTTTTGTATTTTTTGTTGTCTTTCTTCATAACTGAGTGAATTTTATGTAGCTCATTCATATCTAAGAAGTCAAATGTGAAATCAGTCATTGTGCTGGGCAAGATGACTAATATTTTAAAAAAGTAGTAGCTGCAAACTTTAYATTGCATAAGCAATGTTTTTTTCTAGATGCTAAACTACCCCAAATTGTCAGGTATTTTCCTGGAGGAATGGATGTCTTGGAAGTAGAAATGACCTCCCAAAGTTTGTTTCACTCTTGCAAATGAGCATCTGTTAGAACAAAATAATCAGAATTTCATTTGCTGTCTTTGTCTATGAAGGGTGAAAAGYATTTTCTTCTCCTGTCCTTCCTCTCTCATCTTGTACTCAGGCATTACATTTTTGGCAGCTGAACAGTATTGTTGCTCAGTAGCCAACAAGCTGCAAGCTTCAATTCAACACCAWGGTTAGCCTGTCACTACTGCCTTGTAGGAGTTTTGTACGCTGCTGGCCTGGGGAATCCAGCTGCGCTGAGGCTGCATCTGGCCTGAAAACTTTGCCTTTCAGCAGCTGTTACCATCTTSAGGTGARAGGGAGGAGACAGGCGGGAGGTAARTCATCGGTGTCCTCTGTGACTGGCTTTACGAGCTGCCAGGGCTGCTTTTGTGCAATTTGTGAAGACCAGTCTGGAAACTGCTGTCTGGTTTCCACCAGCAAAATGTTGGACCACCACGTTGAAAAACAGAGGCATTTAGTACAAGACATCAGTGGATATCAAACCCTGAGACACTATAAAACAAGAAAARTGCTGCTTTTCAAAAGAATGCTCTGTGTATTAGATAATTTACATTATCATGAGTCATGAGCCAGTGGTAAGTCAGGAACAGCATTTCAGAGTCTTTCTATTCTGGGTGTGATCATATCCTCCAGAGTATTGAAAAGACTAATAAATCCAAAATAAATCCCAAAACAAGCTGAAGCTCCTCTCAGCAAGACTATCTTAAACCTTACACTTACCTCAGTATGCATGGTCTGCAAGTGGTTCTCACCAGAGAAAGGGAAATTGAGAGGATCATGTGTGCCTGTTCTGCAGCACAATACTGCCATCCATCCAGATATGGATGTCTCCTCTCCCATGCCAGGCAAATGTCCATGCTTGGAGCTGGGTCATGTAAAACAAGATTTGCTGAGCTTCTCAGCTTCTGAGCTTATGTATTCAGTTGTTATAATAAAGGAACTCTACTAAAAAGTCAGTGCTTGACTTTTAAAAAGTCATACCACATTTCTATATCTATTGTGTAGATATAGTAGCAGTTTCTGGGTGCAAATATTAGAGCAACCATCCTTTCTTGAGCAGATATTACTGCAATGTCTGTGCCAATGTTACGTGATGAGCTGCCAATGATTGTCAATGGCTCACCTTTTTCTGCAGGATTGGTTGCGCTGCCAGATTTCAGTAAATGTCAGGCTTATATAAATACTAAATTTTGATCCCTTAACTAGTGGGTGTAGAACAGTTTTGCCTAATCTTGCAAGTTATTTGAAGGATCATTATATAGTATGACATTGGTGAATACTTGAAAGAATCTCCTGCTAAATAAATASCTATTACCACTGAAATAAAAGTAATTTAAGCTCCTTTCAGGTCACTAATTTTGTTTTGCCACAAAGCAGGTATTTGCTTAGACTGGAAAAAAATGGAAGATTAATTGCCATGCACACTAAGATTTGCAGTGGTAATATACATGCAATGAAATCAGTAATAAAGCATTTATGTTCTGATGTTTATTAAAACACTTATCTTCTTTGCATAAAAATAGCTAAACAAAAAATTAAACACTCTTTGGAAGCAGAGTGGATGAGGCTAAATTTTGCTGATTGTTTTGGAAGCAGATGTGTGATCATATTTTTAGCCCAAATGAAAGTTAGTGCAATTTACCTACCAGTCTGTCCTAGAATAAGCCCAGCTGATAATCTTCCATTTCACATTAGAGTMCAAGTCTTGAACTTATTTCAAAGAAATATTACTTCTTCAAACACTTTTTCTTCCTATCCAGTACTTCTTATCTCACAAATTTGCTTTACAACTGTTAAGATGATTACTTTCTGACAAGGTAACTTCCCTTCCAGTTGAGTTATTTCAGAGAATTCCATCATACTGAGCAAAAAAAAATATTATTTCCACTTAAATAATGGATACCAAGACTGTGCCAAGCAATCCGTTGAGATCAGGAGGTCTCTGGCCTGACAAGAGAGCTCAGCTGCTAGTGTTAATAATTTCTCTGGGCTGTAAAATTGCTTATTGTTGCTGTCCAAATTGAAGAACCCAGGGGTTTAAATAGTTGTAATAAATAAGAAAATTGTATATAATTTAAAATGTGAGTTCTATAAAAATAGATTTAGTGTCAATGAAGTGTTAGAAATATCAGGTCAAAGGGGCTGCTACCTAGAATTGGCAGAGTCTCAGTGACTTCCACGGAGTTACTCTAGTAGTGCATTTGCACTACTTAATCTCTAAGAAATGCCTGAAGCAGAAAACATAAACTGTTGTTGCTTGCAAGAAGAACACTAAAGCCTAAACAGGAATATGCACAATTTAGGAATCATAATGCAGAAAATTCTATTAGGAAGAAAAGGAATAARGTAGGCTGGAAAACTGATGGGAGAGGAAATACTGGAATGACAGCTGGCAGAAAAAATTATTTCTCTAAACTAATTTTTGCTGTCTCCTGCAATAGTTTCAAATTAAGTCGGGGAACACTGGAAAGGAATTTGAAACCTGAGTAAATGATTGCATAGAGGGACAGCAAGCAGCAACTAAGAAAAGACATCTTTTGACAGGGAAAAAAAAGATTTCACRTGGATTTATGGTGACTTTAAATGTTTGCTGAAGAATAATGTGCAGGGAGCTGAAGTACAAAGATAAAGGACAAATCTCACCTCCCCAAGGTGACAAAGAAATYGGCTGTTAATATTGCATAAATGCAAGGCCGCGCTTAAACTGAATCCTGATGCATAAATAACACTTCACATGCTTCTGTGCTTTGTTTGACTTGGCTCCTGAACCTCTGCATGAGTAAGTGTGGTGATTTCTGCAAAAGGAAAAATTCTCAAAAGATAGACTCTGGTCCTAGCAGCCATGAGATGCTGGGCCACACTGAATGATGACTATTTTGTCAAGAGACCTCAGCTCCATGGTGTGCTGGTTTTGGCTGGG
>NW_026623699.1:18055-23231 GCF_030028575.1 Malurus melanocephalus
GGAGTTAATGGACATTTGTAGTGCTTGTCTTCCCAAGTCACCATTGCATGTGATGGGGCCCTGCACTCCAGGGCATGACTGAGCACTCACTCACCTGCCCATGGGAAGCAGTGAATTTATTCCTTGCCTTGCTTTACTTGTGTAAGTGGCTTCTGGTTTCCCTATTAAACTATCTTTGTCTCAACTTATGAGTTTTCTACCTCTTATCCTTCCAATTCTCTCCCTGATCCTGCAGGTAGGGGATTGAAGGAGTGGCTGTGTGGGGCTTGGCTGCTGGCTGGGGTTGAACCATGGCAGATGGTGCAAATGCAGTTAAGAACTTGGCACATGACAGTCTGGGTTTGTTGCTGTAAATGGGCACTTCCACTTGGAGGTTTCACTGTTTCACCTTTGTYTCTTGTGACTTCAGGTACACATCCCAGTCTGCTCTTCCCCAAGCTCCAAGCCATCCTCCCTCTGTCCTGCCCCTCTTCTGCACATTTCTGTACTCATTATCTTGTCTGGAAATGGTAGCAACTCAATTCTTSTCTGATTTTCAGAAGCATATATCATTCATCAAATATAAGATGTACCTCAAACATGTGTTAGGAGTCAATGAGCTAAAGCTTTGTATGAAGTGACTTGAGTGTTCAAGATACTTTAAGCAAAGAGTGGCAGGAAATTTATAAATGGGTGATGATTTCTCAAGCACCAGTTTAATTCTTCTGGCTAATTTTAGTTTATGCAGGCTARGGAAGTGGTGGTATGGATTAATTATATCTCAGCTCCTGCCTTTAAAAGCAAGCCACATCCTAAGGGACCATCTCAATAAAGTAAATGTGCAGTCCTGCTTCTTTGCACAGTTATTCTGAGGCCAACAGTGTCCTTGTGTTAGTGTGGTGGAGAGGAGAATCACCAATGGGGGAGTGGGAGGGAAAAGGGCCAGATTTAACTGCTCACAGCTATAGGCTGGCAACATTGGTCTGATTTGTTTTATGCTCTAAAAAAATGCTCGTGAAAATCTTTGGAGKTGGCAGAACACATCCAGAATTCTTGTTTTAACATGGTTTTCAAAGAGTTTAAGAGATATTTTAGTAAGGACTAGAACTATTATTTTCCAAATAACCACAGAAATATTTGGAGGGAGAAGTAATCATTTTTTCTTAGACCAAGGGATCTAGCTAGGAATTTAGGAAAATCATGCTAGGGTTTCTAGCTTCACTGGCATGTTGGCCAATGGCATCTTGAAGTTTTCCTGGTCTCCTCCATATTACTTCTCTCTGTGCTCTATTTCACTTTTCCRCTCCTGTTTGGAGCTGTTTATTGAACCACGCTCTAAACCAAAACATTGAATTCATCAGGATTYACAAAATTTCCCTTCTAATTCTYATTCCAAGAAGCTTTATACCATCCAGTAGCTCATGTAAAACTGTGTATCCAAAACTGAAATGTCAAAATACTTCAGGATCCTGAGCCTGTGCTAACCACATTGAATGGACAATGCCAGTGTGCCATGTCATACATCCCAGTAAAAGCACTGGGGAATCTTCCATGGGCTCAGAGTTTTAATATGAGGATGTCTCCTGTCTGCGTGGTGGGGAAGACAGACAGAAATAATCCTCAGGGTTTGCTTAGAGGCTGCTGTTAGGAGAATGCTCACAGACATTTTGAAGTTCCAAGGACAAAAGAATTAAAGGGCAACAGAAAAATAAAATGMAATAGGAAAACACTAGACAGTCTCATTAAAGGCACAAAGATGAATTCAGCACTTCAGGCTCTGCATCCACACTTTGCAACYGAGTTGGAATAACACCATTGTTTGAGAGCAGAAATAGGTGATCAAATGTGACAGCTGGGCTTGTTCAGTGCATGAACTTCTGTCAGGGCTATAAAATTAATCACATTAGAATAACATGACTCACYCTGGTTCTTCCAAGGCGCCTTTGATTGCCTGCCTAGATATGAGAGCTAAGCACTGCTTTGTTGGGAAGCAGGTTTCTAGGACAGAAAACTCACACAAACAGAGCAAGGGAAATTTGCGAGGCCTGGGAGTCAACACTGGCCATGGCCAGCTATTACTGGCCAGTAATCTACTTGAATGATTTTCTGGTTGGAGAAAAAAATCCTGCTTGTCTCCATGCAGTGGTCTGTCATGTTTTCCATAATTTGTTATTGCTTGGAGTAACTGTACATAAAGATAAAAAAAAAAGATCAGGAAAATATTTGTATTTTCTTGGGTATAAATTTCATTCATAAATATGTATTTTTCCCTTTCTCTGGCTTTACARTATAGTGTTCATCTTCCCTACAAGATTCAGCACAGGTATGCATAACCCAAGTGACTAGACCAAGTGTCTGAGAAGTCGTGTGTTTTTTGATATCTTTTTTTAAAGGGAATGGAAAGCTCTGCATGTCCTCACTGATGCTCTTATAATCATGTAAGATGTTAAATATTCTGTGCTAACAGATATTTTGAAAAGCTAAGCARGGAATTTGTAGTTATTTCTGCTTAAAGGATGCTGGTCCTGCAATGTTTTAAGGAATCTSTTCCAAAGACGTTAATTCTTAGGAAAGAAAGCTTAGAAACAAATCTGGGCCCTGCTGTGTATGATGAAGAGGTCTTTTGTGATCAGAGCCAGAATTTCCCCAGGGAAGTTGCAGTGAATATAAAGAAATAGACTTCACTGTCACAGSTGGGACTAATTTGTGCACATTCCCATTACCTCCAAGAAAACAGAAAATGCATTGAATATGTATTTGAATATTGTCTGCATTCAGTCAAGAGCCTTTCCTTCCAATCCTGCTTAAGATGATGTTATTTATGAGTCTCTGAATTAGGAGTTTGATTTTCACAATTGTAGGAAAAGTTACYGTATAATGATAACCTGTAGTTTGACTAGTAATTCCCTGTAGTTGATTAGTTTCTAATGAAAAATATAATTTCTGTGTTTTCATTTTGTTCTTTGCAAATTTTATGATCTCTTGAGCAAACAGCATTTCAAAAGGATTTGTGATAATTGCCGCTATGTAAATAGTTTTGATTGATTTTGTTAAAATAATATGATTGGGTTTTATTATCTGTGTCACTAAGCCTGGCACTCACTTATCTGAAAATTAAATATCTGAGTCTGAGTTGATATGGTGCAYATACAGCAGTATTTAGGATCTGTGCAATGATGCAGTTCTAAAGCAAATCTCCTCCTTGTGTGCRTTGTCAGCTCAGTTCTTTGAGCAGTTGTTCTGCTTAGCTGAATTTCTTCTGGAGGAAACTTAACCAAAACTTCTGTTCCAGGTGTGCATTAAATGTCCTTCTATCTCTAGAAAGGCAAAGTGGTCTAAAAAAATCATTCAAGCAATTTTGGAATGAGCTTGTGATGGAATAGCTGCCTTAGGTAAGACAGCTGGTCTAGGGGAGACTAAACCTAGTCCAAACCCCCAAACTGCACATGGAGTGGCCATTGGGACTGCAGCACCGTCTGCTTTGCTCTTCTGTGTCAAAGGAGATGACGAGACAAGAATGGCCTTAGTGCCCCACTACAGGCAATGAGAGGAACAGGTCAGATAACAGGTGCATCTTAGACAACCCTTGGAGCATCGGAGCTACATATTCCTCTTCATTATTAAAGGATTATATTATTATATTATTAAAGCTCAGAGCTTAGACTTTTAAACCCTAAGTTAAGGCAGATGAATCCTATTACCTTGATTTTTTGCTTATGGCTCTCTACTAAGACATCTTCAAATGATTCCAGCTCCCAGATGGATAGGATGGCTTTGTATGGAGAGAGAGAATTGCACATGCTGTATTTTTCATTGCCCATCTTTTCATTCTACTCTTACTCTTCCGTAGTTCCTGCTCAAATTCAGGTCTGGAAGGAAAYACAGGAGTTGATCTGAGTTTGACCCTGTTGAAATCAGCAGCAGAATTGCCTTTGGTTCACCTGGTGCAGCTCTGCCCGATTCAAYTTGTCTTCCAAAGTGCTTGGCACTTCTGTAAATCAGATCCCAGGCACYATGGGCTGAGGAGCACTCAGCTGGGGATAGCCACTGAGAAGGGAGGTTGTGTGACTCATTTGGCACTTCAGGGCAGCAGCAAGAACGATGGGATAAGGGTGCATCACCAGTCATGATCCAGCCTGCTCTGACCACAGTTGTGTCATTCATCCTCCTCCTCTAACAGAGCAAGGGCTGAAGGGCTGCTCTGCCTGTGTTTGTGATTCCTATTCAGTACTAAAATCCTGTGTCTGATAAGGGTTCTATGGGAAACTGATGTATGAACACATCCTGAGGGACTGCCATGGGATATGTTATAAACAAGAAATATTTCACTGACCTTAGTCTTGGCAGATCCTAAATTTCCTTTGCTTGGCTTCCCAAACTTAACAGTGCTCTTTAACTTTCTTCTGTTACCTTGRATTTTCTAGGCTCGTAAACCCCCACATGTATTCACAGGAATCAGTCCTGTGGCATAGTCCTGATACTTCAGCTGKCCTTACAGCTCCGTCGAACCCACCTTGAGCCTAGTTCATAGATTCATTTGTCCATTCAGTTACTTCAATCCATTCTGTCTTTTAATWTTGTATTATACAATCTATCCAATCCTATACTATGCTGCAGCCCTTTCTTAATCCTGCRTCACATACAGAAGATATTTTTTTGTTTGATTTTTCTATGCAAATTMGCAGTTGATTTCTGAGGATTATTATGCATGCTTTATGACTTGATTTAATAAATTTAAGCAAGTGGAACGCCTGGGAGGGAGAGACAAAGGTATCATTGCATGGGTGCTTTCAGTTGTTTTGCTGGCAATTTATTAGACTAATTGGGCATCACTATCACAACAATTAGCTAAAATGAGAACTATTGTTTTATTTTAGAATTTACAAGTATTAGTGTGGCAACATTTGAGCTTCTGGCTGCTTGTATTTTTTATTTCCCTCTTGATGTGTTTAGATTCTTTACTATTTATGGTASCACAACAAACTACTGTAGAAGACATGTTTGCAAAGCTTTCTGTGGAAAGTTCCCCATCAGTGTAATTTCCAACAAGCATCAAAAGGTTTCCAACATCTCTCAATAATTCTCCACAGAGCAACTGAGCAATTGAGCCATGTGACACAAATTGTCCTAAACCATCTTAGTGTTAGTGCTGTAAATCCAGAAAAAGCTGAACAAATTCAGCATGAACTTTCAGAAA